>NW_005178520.1:37967-42560 GCF_000350225.1 Chondrus crispus | reverse complement strand
GGGCAGATGTCTGCATGATCCTCTGTGGCTGAAAAAAATTCTCCTCCTCGCCCTGCTGGATACGATTTCTTCAGCTGACATGACTGAAGGAGTTGTTCTTTCGATGCCGCCATAAGGGACGGTTAATGATATTCCTACATCAGAAACACGGTTTTTCTTTGACATGATCATGCGTGTATGTAGTTTCCCTCCACGGTACATGGAATCTCCGTGTGGTTTACGATAGTGCGGAATACGGGCAGTTGCCGTCCCTTGCTGTACACATCCATTCCTGTTCATGATCGTGGAACTCAATTCCAAGACAGAATTCCCAGAAAAAAAAATTTGTCGATTGAGCCGCTTCCTTTGAAGTTGTGGATCACGTGTTGGTCGTTTTCGGTCCATATGCTACACAGATGGACATTATTTTAATGTTGCTAAGCTAATACTTAAAATAGTAGGCGGGATAGCCTGTAGATAATGCATCATTAGGTTCGACGAATCAGGTGCGTCATCAAAGTAGCGGCAATCCTATTCGCTGAAGCTAAAATTCGTCAAAGAAGCAGTTCAACGATCAACCGACAATGCACCTGCGAGGCACCGCTGTTGTGGGGAGACGCATATGCATGCGCCATACAGCTGCGGTTACAGCCACCAGATACAGTGAACACTCGATATCTGAATATGGATGGTTGCTTCCTTCCGCATTCAATTAAAGTGCATATTCAGTTTCCAAGGATGTTTCATATACAGCCCAAATATGTAACAATCCCATAAGTTTTAACCAAAATATTGAGTAATGCGGGTCTGCTTGGCTTGGTTTGCGCGTTCGAGGTGTGTCCATTTTCGATTGCCCAGGAAAACTGGAAATTGAACCACATTTATAATGAATAAAGTTATCATAGCTCAGTTTTGTCTCATAGAATGCTCTTGTATGAGGCCTGTTATGATTAAGATGTGCTTGTGGTATTCAGTTAGGCCGTATTCATGAATACCTCATATGTGACCTGCAATCAACGCTCCGGAGCTCGTTCCGAGCAATGGCATGCACATATCGCGGATATTCACATAACAAGGATTCAGATAGCGAGGGTTCACTGTACTGCACCGGGACAAGTTAAAAGCATGCCGCCACGAAAAGATACACACACAAAAAGGCTTGATGTGTATGAAAACATCGGCATTTAGGATTCTGCAATCAAAATTAAAATCGACACGGACTTCTAGAAGGAAACTACCACATCTATTCCTTTGCCTGTACCGGTTCATCCATAACGCTAAGGTCTGTGTAGCCCTCACTGGTCCATACATTTTCCTTACTCGTGTACCAATATTCCATCGGAAGCATCGGGCGTAATTCCCTCCCCTCCTGCATCTTCTCGACCAAATCCGGATTTGAGAGGAACGGCCTTCCAAACGCGACCAAGTCTGCGCCGCCCTCGGACAGCTCCCTCTCTGCCGAGTCGGCGTCGAATCCAACATTCGCAATAATCGGTCCCGGGAACTCCTTCTTCAGCTCCGCAATCGTCATCGGCTTGCCCTTGTTGTGGAAGCCGAAGCCCAGCCCGATCATGACGTGAATGTAGCCCAGCTTGTACAGGAACGACTCGCGGAAGTCGTCGCTCCCCATGCCATTGTACACACCGTTCGGAGCGATGCGGATCCCCACGCACTCCTAGGCGTTTTATGGTATACGCCGTTGTGGGTATTTTTGCGAAGTCGTCGAGGAGTGTGGTGGAGGTGGCTGCAACCGTGAAGTCATCCATGCTTATGGCCACGAAGGTTGCCGCGTTGCGGGATATTTTGTGGAACAGACATGTGTCGCCTTCTGAATGGCGAAATCTGTGGCGGTTGAGGAGGTCGAAGACGGCAGTGAGGTATGTGTATCCTTCTTGTGGCGTGCCGTAAAGGTTTTGGAGGAGCTGGCCTCCTTTGCAGGGATGTTTGTATGTCCCGTCAAAACGGGGGTGTTGGTGTACATGCACTGGCTTTTTTCCGCTGTGGTCGAATTTTTCGTGGAGGTAGGCAGCTTCGATGTCTATATGCTCCATGTGTAGCTTGTGTGCTGCGGCCATGGCAAATAAGAGGCGCACTGAGGACTTATCGGCCATATAGGTCGTTGTGCGCTTTGGGTCGTAATGTACGTGGGGGAGCATGGTGTCCCCGCGTGCAGCACATCGTGCTTTGCGTTTGACAATGTCACCGTTTTTGTCGCGCTTATAGCGATATCCCATGGTGAGGGGGATAAGGCGTGTTTTGGGCGGGAGGTGCTTGTTGGGGGTCCATTTGATTACCTGCTTTTTGTCGAGTGCGTCAAGTTCTTTGTCACGGGCCTCTGCCCAGAGTTGTGCGTCAGGATATTTCTTGGCCCATCCTCGGTTGAGGGGGGCAGGTGTCGATATAGAGATGTCCATTGGCGTCTTATGCAGGGTAAAGGCCTTGAACGCAGCTACTGTGGTTACGGTTGGATCTCGCGAGGCATGGTAGGGGTGGAAGTCCACTGTGTAGTATAACACCCCCCAACGGAGAGGGATGTATACTTAGCTCGACGTAGACCCGTACGAGGGGCGAGAAGACGTGGAGAACACACAGCTAACGAGACAGGGAGGCGCGCCCTGGTAGCGTGGTAGAGCAGGACGGTCGCGGACGAGCGTACGCGCGGGCCGATCTACGCCTCGACGCCCCGGAGCAGCGCTGGGTAACGTACCAGCGCTGACGGGCGGAGGCGGATCTAGGCTCGCTCGCGTACGCGGCTGTCCCCTACCCCCTTCGTCCCGGTTAACGCGCGCGAAGGCAGATCGCGCGAGATAGTTAAGCTGGAAGACGGACCTAGGCGGTAGGTCGTGGACAAGTCCGTGCTTGTCCCCTCTCATCGCCGCCGGTCCGCTTGCGTATTTAATATACCAAGTACTCCTAACTTATTACAGTACAGTACGAGCTGTACTGTAGCGCAACTGTAGTCAGCACGGGCCGTCCCGTGCTGTCTGTACACGTGTTGTACACGTATTGTACACGTGGGTATGCGCGCTTCCCACACGTGTGGTACACGTGTGCACGTGCGTGCGCGCGCCCCTGTACACGTGGGGTACATGCGCGGTACACGTGTGCGCGCGTGCGGCTCATATTAATCTAATCTAAATCTAATCGTGAACCGCCGTTATGCCACACACTGTTCGTATACGGTGGAATTTTGAGGTGGCGGCGTCTATGACGGTGAGGTGTGTGTCGTCATGGGGGTGCAGGTACCGTACTGTACGTGATCTTGATTGTAGCTTCGGGATTTTTGCACGTTGTCGCGGGTCGGGTGTGGTGCCCAGCTGGCCGAATATGTTGAATTGGGGGATGGCGGGGGCTGCGTTGTGCCATTCAGTGGTGGGGAGCTCTTTGGTGCCGTGGTGCATTGTGTGATGATATTTAACTGTTGCATCTCTGATCGCGTCTTCCCAGTGATGGTGGCAGAGGCCACTGTGGTGGAGGGCAGCCCAGGCCGCGTTGAGAAGCGTGCTGTTTATCCTTTCGGCAAGGCTGTTCTCTTGAGGGGTATAGGGGATGGTGGTGGAATGCCGTGTGCGCTGGTTGTGGTATGTCTGTATGGCAGTTGCTGACATATATTATAGTGCGTTATCGGTGCGGAGGACTCGTGGTGAATGCCCTGTGTTCTCCTTGGTAGTGATTAGGATATAGTCGAGGCGTTGCGGGGTTTGTGCTCGTGAGGGCATAAAGTCGGTGAAAGATACCGTGTGGTTGTGTCGAGTACTGTTAGAACATACTTGTTTCCTTGGCGGGACGTGGAGGCAATGGGCCCGCATATATCGCTGCTGAGGGAGAAGCCAGCGAGGTATGTGTAGCATAAACACCCCCAAACGACTGGAGGTGTATGCGCAGTTCGACCTGTAGACCCCGGATCGGAGAAGGGGTGAAGCGGGCCAACCAGCTACGGAACCGGGCTCGGGCCCGGGTAGCGGTAGTAGAGCGGGAGCGAGCAGGGACGCGCGCACGCACGAGCGGATCGACGCCTCGACGCCCCGGAGGAGCACTGGGTGACGTACCAGTGCTGACGGGCGGAGGCGGTTCCGTGCTCGCTCGCGTGCTGCGCGTCCACTCCGGCTTGGCTCCGACTAAACGCGCGCGAAGAGCGAAGGCGACGTTTAGAATAAGCTGGGTGGACTGACCTTGGCGGTCGGTTGAGGACAAGCCCGTGCTTGTCCCCCTACGCCGCCGCCGGTCCGCTCCGTATTTAATATACAAAACAATCTATCATAACACTACAGTACCGAGGTACTGTAGTGGGCTACTGTAGTGCAGGTCGGCCTGCACTGTAATACTGTCAGCTATGTCGAGGCTGACAGTCCACGTAGTACCCGTGGTGCGTGCGTGCTTCGTCCGCGCGCGGTACACGTGAGCACGTGTATGCACGTGTCCCTTGTCCCCGTGGTGTACACGTGGACACGTGCGGTTGTACTGTAGAGCTCGACGCTCTACAGTAGCTGATCTAGTTCTTGATCTAATCTAATTTAAAGCCCCAGGGGGGGTTATACCACAGTATGTATGGACCGTGGGTTTGTGTGGGCGGAGCCTTTGTTTTGCGTGTGCGCAGCTGGGGCACGTGATCTT
>NW_005178520.1:36280-37702 GCF_000350225.1 Chondrus crispus | reverse complement strand
GGGGGCGCCGGTGGGGGCCGGCAGCGGGGGTGCTGCTGGTGCAGGGCGGGGAGGGGTGGGAATTGTGGTTGAGGGGGAGGGGCTCGACGACGGGAGGCCGTGGCGTTTTTGTGTGGGGTGTTTGTCCACCGGGCTGTACGTGTAGCATGTGCATGGTTAAGGGGGTGGTTTGGTGGGTGGAGGACGTACAGTCCTTCTTTAACTGAGGCTGTGGCAATAATCTGTGGGGGCTTCGTGTTGGTTGCTAGGATGGCGGCGTCATAGGGTCTGAAGATGAGAGCTCCGTACTGTCTTGCAATGTCATGGACGGATAACAGGTTTTGGCGTATGGCGGGATTTGCAATGGCAGGTAAGGTGAGGGTCTTATTCTTGTTCGTCGGGATCTGTAGGGGACCCGAGTGAGTCGCGGACGAGGTGGATGATGTCGCGGTGTTAGTTATGATGTGTCTGGTGAGGGGGCGCATTCCGGGGGCGGCATTTGTCACGTGTGTCGGGCTGGCTCCGGAATCAAGGATATATTTCATACCGTCGGAATCTGTCTGTATTTCGGAGTGAAAAGCTTGTAGCTCGTTTGAGAGGGCATTGGTGCTGTCCGCCGCCGCATGTTGGGCTTTGGTTGTGCGGCGTGTTGGGGGACGTCTCGTTGGTGCTACTTACCGTTCGGATCCTACACGTGTAACCAGCGGGGTACCACTGTACTCCGCACCGGCCGTGTGCTGTAAATATAACTCCTTACAGTTCTTCTCGCGCTTACAGCCCATCATACTGTATCCCAGGGCGGCAGCGGTGGTGCGATTGCCTTCGCGCCGTTGTACTACAGTACTGAGGCCTTGGGGGGTTGGTGGTTTGTTGTCTTGCCGGGCCGTTGTTCGGGCTTGTACGGCGTTGAGGCGTTGTTGGATCCCCCGGATTGAGGTCGGGACGGACGCGGTCTCAGCCCATGTGTCGGGTAAATGTTTGAAGGCGTGATGGTGTTCTAGGACTTTGATAATGGCATCGACGGTTACTGTTTCGTCGGCAGATATGTTTGGGTATTGTGCAAGACGCATACGCATACGTAGCGTTCTGTGTTTTTGATGTACTCGTCGTCTGTGGTGTCGGGGGTAAGGCGAAGGCGGTCGGCTTCCTGCCTTAGGAGTAGATGAGTTGTAGGGGAGCTGTCCGTAAAGTGGGTTTCGATTTTTGCCAGTAGCTCGGCTGGTGAAGCGTCGAAGGTTAGGTCGGTTGTTTCCGCTAGGTCCTGTGAGAGACTTTTCGTAATCAACATACGCATTGACGCGCAGTCCTTTGTGTGCTTGGCCTGTTGTGCGGGTCTTGTGGGGGAGGTGTGTGTGAGGGATCAAGCGCATGTTGCGCGTCATTGATAACGGCGATGTCTCGAAGTGCTTGTCTCCATATGGGGAAGTTGGTTCCTTCTGGGAG
>NW_005178520.1:21299-35578 GCF_000350225.1 Chondrus crispus | reverse complement strand
CCGTCTCTGGGGTGGACCCCTGGCGTGTGTGTGCGTGTGACAGGTTTACATGGGAATCATGACACCATTCAGTTCAAAAAACAGTTTAATGCTGGATACGATAACCTACCATTGGCTGGATCTCATTCAATGTTTCCGCGTCCATACTAAATGAGGGCGGGTCGGTCCTCTTTCGAGAAATCATATAAGAATCGCTGCTCTAGATGTGAATAGCTTGGCCGCAGTTTCCGCAACTGCACAACTTATAGAGATGGTTTAAATGATACATAAAACTATGTTCATTACCTCCAGATGTCATTCACATGGAACAGACAACGAAAATGAAAAGAAGTAGTTCGTCGAACTTAGGGGCGCAATGCGCGCAATGTGTAGACTGGGCTATCCGAGCGGATTACATCAATAGTTCGCACATTCGCTGACTCGATACAGGACATCGATTTACGGCGACTTCCCAACTCATAGCTGGACATTCATTGACTCTCGAAGCTGCTTTAAATAGCTTTTCATAGGGTCTGCTCATCTGTGAGCCATTCCTCGCTCATCGGGGAGGATAACTCTGAGGAAGGGGTGGGGCGGATGAACAAAATTGAAGCTGTCGGGATGTTTGAGCCGCCTGGCGGCTCTATCTTCCATCTTGTATCACATTGCTTAGCACAGCGCCGGCGATACAATTCTCTGTGTTGGCCAAGGAATCGGGATGTGCAGTAACGACCCGTTTCTCGTAGACGCAAAACTGTATGAATCCAAAACATGTCTATGGCAGTTGAAGGCTAAAGGTTCCTATCATGAATAAAAATTGCAGATAGCCGCACGTGAAGCATCCGAGACGTCACTGACATCTATCTTGAATACCAGTTCTGCTTGCTTCGAGCCGCCCCAGCTCTAGTCAGCTAAGCCCCAGCGTCTATCTGACCAAGCGTTATCATAACATAAAAATATGCGAATTTTATTCTTTTCAACTTTGATGGCCACGGTTCTATTTTTCTTTGGTAGGATGACTCGTTTTATATTTTTTCTAAACTTCGAACCGAATAGAAAGCCCTTAACGCAATGTTTCTATTCGACTGGAATAAAATTAGCTTAAATAAAAATGTTTACTGTAAGCCGGCCTTTTCTTTTGAACACCTTTATATGCATCAACGAGTTGGTTTTCGCTAGAATCGAAAAGAGACTGCTTTACCTGTAGTGATAGCCTTCTGGTTTCAAAAAAAAAGAAGTGAGATTGCGCTTTGGTTGTCTAGAAAAAATAAATAACCTTCGTCCTCATAATATGAGGACAAAAGTTGTTATATTTTCGATCATATTACGATGACTAACAGTCCGATAGACTATAGCACCAGTGACTTCCCAATCGTACATTTTCGAAACTCAAGCCTCAAAATTATCGACGACCTCAACAGACCACTGAATAGCCCAGCCCTAGCCTTCGGTCAGAATGGTCCTGCGATTGATGATATCCAAAACATCATATTATTTCTGCAAGAAGGCTGGTACCCTATGTACTCTTCTGCAACACTTGAGAATTTTCTCTCACCTAAGAGCTTTGCCAGAAATATTTTGAAAAGGCTTCTGGTGCAAACTTCTGAATATATTCTGTTCACACAATCTTCATTTGCACCGATGTTTAATCCCTTTGTTTTGTGAGCTCGTGAAAACGTCATTATTAAAGTTTCAATTCCTCTTCTGTGTAGAGTAGATTGCTCTGGTCGCTCTCGAAAATTAGGGGTATGTATCGCAAAAAAGAGAACAAACTGTGCCTTTTGGAGGCTTCTTTGTAAAACTCGCACTATATTGCATACAGGTGACAGGGGATTTTCTCCTTCAGCGTTGTTTTGTTTGTGTCGAATAGAATATGGAGAAGGGCGCTGGAGTTGCAAGTAAAAGCTGACAGAAGACCCCGCTCCTTGTCTACATCAAATTCGATTGATTCACAAAGCATTGTAGAAAAGACGGGCATATCTCTATGTTTAAATAACAATAAAAACATAATAACCTATTAAAATAGGCTACTATGTTTTTTATATTTTAGACCGATGGCTGGAGTGGAACGTTCATTTTAAGTCGATATGCAGCGTTTGAAGCCTCTCCCAAACCTTTCGAAATGCTTTCCCGAGAGGCTGCCCTGTATCCAGATGTCGTGCAGTCATTTTTGTTTCGAAGTAACGTGGGCTCATGAGCTGATGTGATTAAGAGAAGGCAGATTTGATGGATTTGCCTGACAGATGAGAACGTTGAGGGCACTCAGTTCAGTCGACAGTACGACGGAGTAATCCTCGACGGCGCCCATTTTTTTCAGAGAAGGTCCGAAAGAAGGATCTTTAGAAGAGGGCAGATGTGGTGGAATTTTTATCTGAAGCGTTAGAGCTAACGTGCATCTGTCTAAGCGTTTAAAGTGGAGAATACCCGAGAAATCGTTTTTTAACTCCCGCATGTGCAGGTTCTATTTTGATTAGTACAGTAGTATCAATTATGACAGCGGCCATATCTGTCTTTTCGATAGCTTGAAGTAGGACTATGAAAATCCCACGAATCCATGTTTATTAACTTTTCCCACATTTAAATGTATGACACTGGAAAGCATTGAGAAGCGAAGGACCAGTGAACCGCGAAATGATGAAAAGCTTCCAAAAGGCAAATGAACAAGATGGTCGGGAATGACTTCATGAATGAAGTCCTATGTCACCTCTAAAAGGGAGATGACAGAACGCAAATTGTAGCCCTGGATGCCGAGAAAATGGAAACCCTTGGCCAGAGAGTAAATGTCGTCTTGCTGTGCTCAGAGAAGTTCCATGTGGCATCATCCATGCGAGGCTATTAAGCTTCTTTTTTCTGGGTTTGAAGTCGCTCCGCCAGAATTTGGGAGCGTACGCAAAACGATGGAATTGATTTTTGCGTAGAGACAAGCGACATGACAGTGAGATCTTCTGTCTTCTCCGGTCAGCTTTAGGAAAATGGGCAAAGACGCCGCTTTGGGCCTTCTTGAAACGTTCTTTCTTTGATGACTTCGGAAGAACATATCATTTAAATAGTGCTTAACGAATGCCGTTTAAAGAATGCCGAAACACAGTACTGTACAAGTGTATATATTGTCATTGAGAAATAAATATTTTGCGCCCAAAAAAAGCTGGCTTCATCATATGGCGCAAAATGAGCCTCTCTACACACTCAAAAGCATCTCTACCGAGAGACGCTTTCGCAAGCAAACTTTGTTTTTTCAATGCCACAATTGAGTGTGACTGTAATTGGAAAAATTGACCTGTTAAGCATCGTGATCGATTCCGATAAAGAGATATTCGCCACGCCAACACCATTGATTGGTCGGTCTATGGCAACCACAGAAAACCAAGCAGACGCATTGCTGTGTCGTCAAGCCTGGCCAGTCTCGCCGAAAGCCGCAGTGTCCCCTTCTGGTGACACACATGGGTATCAATCAAATCAATCATGTGCGGTGGAAAAACATCAATTTCAGAGGCAGGAGAGCGGCCATTGGATTTTATCCGTAAAGCTTTTTATTCTCACTTACGGCGCACCGGAGAGTGGACGGATCTCGTTTTGCCAACTGTAAATAAGGCTTCTGCGACGGATCTCGTGCTCCCGACTGTAAATACGCCTTTCTCAAATCATTCTGACATGGCTGAAGAGAACAGCAGACGCCAATTTAACCATTGCACATGGCCTCATTGCTCATTCGCTTGACACATTCAAAGCGATCCTTGGCTATGAGCTTCGATTTTGAAACACAACACCTGCATATACGCTTCACAAAAGGAAATGATAGAGGTAGCGAGTGTTGAGAGTCGAGGAACAACCCGATCGTTCAATCGCTTCTACCAAAATTTCGCGAGACATGACCTGCGCGTGAGGAACGAAAAAACTCAGCGCAGACCCTTTCAAAGACCTTACCTTTTTTTTGTTGCAAGTTCACATCCGTATGCTTCTAAAAAGCCGCCAACCATTTGCGCAAAGAGCCTCGCCTCTAAATATAAACGACAGAGCCACCAATAATATATTTCGCCAACACTTTCAGATCCTGAGTACATGCGCAATATTCCATCCCCTTGTGACAACCGTCCCCGCCTCGCGGGAATTCCGTCGACTAGAGGTTACCATAATAAATAGGAGGTCGTCGGGATACGCCTCCGCTTTCCTCACCCAGCTGACAACAAAGCGGTATGAGTACATCATCTCAGCTCAACCATACCGCAAGCAAGCCGGCTCCAGCCTCACTATGTGCTTCGGTTTATGCACTCTGTTTGCCATCCCGCCTTTTTCTCTACTTCCTGTGCTACACTCGCAGTTGCGTCTGGGTTACAACATCCTTCTCGCCCATGCGGGCAACGCCACCGCATGCTATGAACTCGGCGATGCCTTCATGCATGGCATTGGTGTTCTCGAAAATTTCGACGTTGCGAGGACACTGTTTCTGGCCGCTGTACAGAAGGGCTCGCACACAGGAGCTATGTACAGGCTTGGTCTTCTCTGCGAAGGTCACATAGACAATGACCATGGAGATGACGATGAAGAGTATTGGTACCGAAGGGCTATCGAGTGTGACGGCCATGTAGATGCGTTGGTCAGCTTGGGACGTTTCATGCAAAAAAGACCTGATAACTTTAGTCAAGACGTTTCAGGTCCTCTTGATTGCTTTTCAAGAGCGGCCTCGAAGGGAAGCCCTGAGGGGATGTACATGCTTGGCATCTTCCTGACGCTAGGAACGGCCGATTTCGAGAAAGATGTTCCGACAGCTTGCAAGCTCTTCGAAAAAGCCGCGGCAAAGAACTACGCCCCGGCTATGTACCTTCTGGGGATCCTGCTGGTTGCGTATGGCGATAACGCCGTGCAAAGAAATCCCCGACGTGCTATGCACCTGTTCAGGAAGGCTATTAGGCACGGCGAATATTTGCCAATGCGCGAGTTGGCACAACTGCTGGACTACGGAGACTATGGGGTTAGACCAAACAAGAAGCGGGCCGCCGAACTGTACGAGAAATATATCGAAGCAACTGATGAAAGGTGCCTCGAAGATTCTGACAGTCAAGAAGCCATGTGCCGTCTGGCAGAATTACTGCTGGGTGCCGACGGGGTCACGGTGAATGTTGAGATGGCATGCGAGCTGTATGAACGAGCGATCTTTGGTGGGTACGTGAGTGCGACAAGCAGATACGCCTACCTACTACAGCAGGGAGCGCATGGCATCGAAAAGGATATTGCGAGGGCTGTGGATATATATGAGTATGGCGTTGAGAATGGGGATGTAGAAGCTATGGTCTCCTTTGCTTGCACTCTAGAAAGTGACGGAGAGGGGATGGTGAGAGATGTTGCGCGAGCTACCGAGTTGTATGAACGTGCTGTCGCTGAGGGAAGCACGGTAGCCATGAATAACCTTGGTCTCATTCTCGTATATGGAGCAGAAGGTGTACCGCGTGATCTGAAGAGAGCTGTGGAATTATTGGAGCGCGCTGTCGAGGAAGGCAGTGCAGCAGTGATGAATGTTTACGCTGGTATTCTTACAGAAGGTGTGCAGGGGTTAGACCAGGATGGGGCACGAGCAGTGCAATTGTACGAGAGGGCCATCGAGGACGGTAACGTGTACGCACTTGCGAATCTCGCTGGACTGCTCACGTCTGGGGACAGAGGTGTGGAGCCGGACCCTGAGCGTGCAGTGGATTTATATCAACGTGCTGTCGATGCTGGCGATGCGAATGCAGCAAAGGGATTTGCTGATCTCATGCAGTTTGGGACGGCAGGCATGAAGCCGAATGCGCCACGAGCGGTAGACCTGTACAAGAAAGCCATTGAGGGAGGTAACATTATGGCTATGCGGGGTTTGGCATGTCTACTTGAAAACGGTGGGGAAGGTGTGGAGCAGGACATCCCCCAATCGATAAAACTGTTGGAAAGTGGCATCGAAGCTGGGGATGCTTCTGCGATGAACAATCTCGCTGTTATGTTGTCGTCGGAAACGGAAGGGGTGGAACTAAATTTACCGAAAGCGTTTGCCATGTATGAGAGAGCTATAGATGGGGGTTGTGTACCCGCATTGTACAATTTTGCTAAGCTGCTGGGTAGTGGGCGTGACGGTTTGGAAGAGGATGCAGCTCGAGCTGCAGAACTGTACGAGAGAGCTATTGAGAAGGGGTTTTCGGATGCAAGAGCTGATCTCGCAGACTTGTTAAGGCATGGCGGGAAAGGCTTGGAGCCGGATGTTGTACGAGCCGCCGCTTTGTATGAGATTTCTATCGAACAAGGAGACTTGGATGTGCTGTGTACGCTCGGGCACTTGCTGATGGACGGGGGTGAGGATTTGGAGCCGGACATTGCGCGAGCTGCAGCGTTGTTTCAGCGGGCGATTAGTTTGGGGAATTTGAACGCATTGAATAGCCTTGCTTATCTGTTGTCACAGGGGGGCGACGGTTTGGAGCGAGACACTGCACGAGCGGTAGAATTATATGCACTCTCCATTAGTGAAGGCGTGGAAAGTGGCCCCGTTTTCTTGTCTGCAGATGGAGAATCAAGTGCGGAGCAAGATGTGATTGGGGAACGGGGTTTGCCTCCTGGCACAATAGTAGGAAGAAAAGTTATAGCAGCATTCTGTTTGGCAGGACTGCTTTATCATGGAGCTGAAGGCGTAGAACAAGATGTTGCTCAAGCTATGAAAGTCTTGCAGTGTGCTGTGGATGACGGTGGTACGGAGACTTTCATCATTCTTGTCGATGTGTTTTTGCATGGCACGAACAAGTTCGAATCGGACGTGTCTATTGCCTTAGAAATAGTTGAACGGGTGGACTTACCGAGGAAGCACGATGCCATGGTGGCGATTGCTTTGGTTTTAGTTAATGGCTCGGATGGCGTGGAGAAGGATGCTAAGAGGGGTGCGGATCTTCTTCGCAGAGTTATTGACGAAACGAACAGCAGTTTCGCGAAGGTGGAGCTAGCTAATCTGGTCAGTGTTGGAGAGGAAGGAATAGAAAGGGATGCCTCGGAAGCATTAAGGCTGTACAACGAAGCTAGAGAAAGTGAACATCCGAGCGCTGATATGATACTAGAGGACTTCCTGGATGCAGAAGGACGTGGTTTAACAGAATGCGTTCGGCGGGTGGAGCAGCCTCATGTATTTACATGCTTGAAGGATGCACCGTGAGATTCGATCTTTTCAGGAACATTTCTCACATAGACAACTTCGAGCATGCACACAGAGATACCCCATCTAGGGGAGATAGTGAGTACCTAAAACAGAAGGCAGAGGAAAGGCTGCAGAAAAATGGGAAAGCGACAGTGGTGCGGAGGAAGGGGTGCGGGGTGCTTGGGATGACAACGCTGATGCCTGGTGATCAAGACAAGGAGGGTGCCAGTGGGCGGCACAATTGTCTAGAGCGTAAGAGCGTGAGATGGGACTGATCAAGGCTGCGATATTGGTCCGGAACAAGAAGACGAAGTGGTCAGCGATACTTCAGATCGTTATTGAGCTGATACTTGCTGTGTTCATGCAGCCGCGTCCAGCATCGCGTGCGCGACAACTGAGTCAAAAAAGGACGGCCCTGTTGTACGGACCGGCCTCCGCCCACTTGATGACCTCCTCGATGCTGTGCATACTACCATTGGCGCCTGCTGCAATCATTTACAAGCGGGCCGCATGTCTGTTGGCATGCGAGTTCGACATGATATTGGACCGAGAAAGGACTGGCAGCTAATGAGCCTTGAAGTGCTGTGCAAGGGGTCTGCAAAATGCAGATGCGGCCTTCTTTCAAACGAAGTCGATAGAAACGGAATGCTTTTATGAAACTAGACGGAACGCCCTGTTTCAGATTGAAAGAAGTGGAAGTAGCGGTACGTCTAGCCGAAATGTAGGGAGAAAAGCGTTGAGCCTGATCCGTTCCGCCGCATGGGCTTTCACATGCTCTCCCTTCCCTTCGCCCCGTAACAGTTTGTCAACAATGTTCACACGTCAATTTCAATAAACATGTCCCTTTCCTTGATTCTTTTCTCTCGACTTTACCGCCTGCCTCTCTGTACGCAGCGCTATGCTCTGTGTGTGTCAGGAGCACTTGTTGAGTGGGTGCATGTGCTAATGGAAACGGGGCACCACGGTGCGCACCGCAGTGACGAAGGCCACGGAAAGCAAGTTTTGATCGCATGATGCCGAAAAAAGGCGATTTGTGACATTTTACGGTATATGAAAATCAACGTCAGAGCCTTCCGGCCGTTACTTCGACGTACGACACGTGTGATATTGTAGCACTCCATGCGTGGTCTTCCCCGCCGCCGTTCCTCTCGTCGCTGCTCCATATCTTGGAGACGCCTTCTCGCACCGCTCTCTTCACAACCGCTATCGCGCTTATCTAACCCTCCAGTCTACTTGCCTGCCTTGCAACGATGGGACGCGCCAAGCGGACACGCAAGTTCGCAGAGGTTAAGCGCCTAGTCTCCCCCACGGACTCCCGGTTACAAATGAAAGCGCTCTCCAAAGCTGCTGCGGCGCCCATCGTCAACAAGGAGTCTGACAAGGCCAAGCTGGCCCGCAACCCCAACCCGGCCTCCATGTTCTTCCAGTTCAACCCCTCTCTCGGGCCCCCCTTCCGCGTCCTCATCGATACCAACTTTGTCAACTTCTCCGTCGCGAACAAGCTCGACATCGCCCGCTCCATGCTCGACTGTCTCGCTGCCCCGACTACCGTTTGCGTCACGGATTGCGTTATTGCTGAGCTGCAAAAGCTGCCGAAGAAGTACGCCGTCGCGCTCAGAGTAGCGAGGGATCGCAGGTTTAGGCGGCTCGTGTGTACGCACAAAGGGACGTATGCCGATGACTGTTTGGTAAACCGCGTCGCGGCACATCGCGTGTTTATTGTCGCCACGTGCGATCGCGACCTAAAGAGACGCATTCGAAAGGTCCCTGGTGTGCCGATTATGTATATCTCGGGGCACAAGTACAAAGTGGAGCGCCTGCCCGAGACGCTTGCCCCAACGCTCAAGTAAAGCGTCGGTTGCTTTCACCTAGTATCGCTTCGGCTGCAAGTCGGGCTTCCAGTTGAGCGGGTGTGTTTCTTCTGTCGCCTCCGTGTCTTCCTTCCACATCTTGATTGTTTTATCCGCCTCGCAGGTAATCAATCTGCTCCCGCTCTGGTCGAACGCCATCGCGAACACCCCCGCCTCGCAGTCCAAGCTTCCCGGCTGCACGACTGTCTGCTCCCTTTGAAATCGGTGTGCTGAGTTGTAATCCCAGAAGCACATGCTCCCGTCGTCCCCGCCGCTAACGACCACGCCGTCCTCGTTGACGGCGATTGCGTTGACCAGCTTGTCATGCCCCCCGCTCAGGTTGCGCACAAACGTCCCGTCGGGCAGCGCCCATGTCTTGATGTTATCGGCTGACGCGGATGCGAACGAAAACTCGCGGGGGTGCCGCACGAGTGCCCGCACCCCTTTTTTGTGATTAGTTAGTGTAGCGGAACATTTTCCGGCGGCGAGATCCCACGTGCGGATAGTGCTGTCGACGGAGGCGGAGATGACTTGCGGGTCGACGCCCTGCGTCACGACGGCGTTCACAGTATCGCGGTGGCCCGCCAGCACGAACACCTGCGCCCGCGTGCGCACGTCCCACACACGCACAGTCGAGTCGCGCCCGCCCGTCATTAGGACATCGAGTGTTGGATGTAGAGATACGCAGTAAACACCCGACAAATGACCGTGATAGTTGCGGATGACTTTGTTTTGCTCCAGATCCCAGCATTTGACCGTTTTGTCTTCGCCAACCGTGAACATGTACGGATGGCGAGGGGATATGGCGATTCCACGCACCGCGGAGATGTGCCCGGTCAGCGTTAGCTTGAGGCGCCCAGAGGCGAGGTCCCAGATTTTTACCGTGCGGTCAGCGGACCCAGTGGCGAACCATTCGTTGGTCGTGTCTACTGCAACAGAACGAACCCAGCCGAGGTGACCGCTGATCCCGCGGAACATCTTCCAGGGAGGGTGCCATGTTGGACGGTCCCTTGCGATGGCAAGCGCAAGCTGCTTGTCGCCAGTAGTGAGGCCTGTTAGCGCGCCCTCTGCAGATTCCTTTCTTGGAACAAGCGCAAGGGAGCCGTTGCTCTCACCGACAGCAGCTGCAGGGAGGGAAACAGTTTCGCGACCCGTGTTCTCGGCTTTGTCCGCTGCTAGCAAATCGTTCTCACTACGACCTGTCGTTGGCTTGGCAATTACCGGAGCTGTGGAGGCTTCCTTGCTCGCAATCGTGGCTTTCATTTGATTAGCTGCCCCATTCACTAGTTTCTCTTCTGCCGTTTCAGCGGAGACTCTTGGCCGTTTACGACTTTTTAGATTGCTTCTCATGTACAGCGGCTTGAGCCCCAAATCAACGGCGAGCTTCTCTGAGCATTCAACAGGGAATTGAAGCACCTTGGAACCTTGTCGCCCAAAGAGTTTGCGGGCTTCTTCGCGGTTCTTACCAATTAAGGCTTTGGCTCGTTCGCGATGGCTTGAATCTTCCGCCATTTTTTTTTCTTTCACAAGAAATCCGGGATAGTACAGTCGCTTTCTTCCAAAAGGAAAGAGAGCGATTGTAGAGAGGGAGATACCCGGTAGATCGTTGTGAGATGGACGGTTCTGAAAAGGAGGATCTGGGTAGTAGCAGAACTGCTGATGAGGAGAATATCCCAAAACGGCATATGAGTGCCGATTAGCGTTGACCTGACCCTTATTTTTTTGCCCGCATATATTTTTTCAATTAGCTACAGTACTTTTTGTTTTCGCAGCAAGTGATTTTACAGGTTCAGTATGGACAAATGCGTCGGAGTCGTTCTGCGTCTTCCTTCAAGGTCCGGTCTGTATTATGCTACTTCACAAACGTCTTGCTTTAGTTTGAAAAATCTGGAGCAATTCCCCTGGGCGTATTCTGTAGCATGAACGCAACAGAAGGCGATATATCGAGGGCTAATTTAATCTCGACCTAGTCTGCTCACATGGAAAGCGATATGTCACAGCTGCGGCGTTTGTGACGGCAATAGATCAAAATGTGATGTCGTCGTGTTGAAGTGCACGGGCTTGTGAGCTGAAATGCCGACAGGCCTGTTTAAGCTCAGAATCCCAGTTGTCATTCCTACTTGCGGCGATAGCACACGTTCTTACTAGCTCAGTATGCGGCGACAGCAACTCTAATGTCAACTACAGACTAAAGTTAATCAAATCATTTTTGAGGTTGCTTGTTCATGCTTTTTGGAAATAAACACTGATCCAACACGGTCATCAGAATCACCATGTAGAACACTTTCCGTCTTTACAGGTCAAACAGATGGTAAACGGCCCATCATTAACAAGATGCAGTTGCATGTACGAACCAAAAATGCCACTCTTCACCTCGCAGCCCCGCTCACGCAAGCCTTCCCGACAGAGCTTAATGAACTCTTCAAACAGGGGCCCAGCATTGGTTGGGCCCATTGCGCGGTGAAAGCTCGGTCGGCCACTCTTCAGGGTCGCGTTGAGAGTGAACTGCGACACGAGCAGAAGGTCTTGCTGAACATCGCCCAAGTTTGCCGCATACACGCGTCCGGGTCCTGTCTCTGACGGCGCCTCGGGGAAAATGCGCAGTTTCAGCAGCTGACTCGACATGGACTGGCAGTCGCTTATCGTGTCGTCCTTCTCAAAACCGACCAACGCACAAAAGCCGCGCCCTATTTCAGCCGTTTCTGCGGCTGCTCCCTCCGCTACTGATGTCACGGCGGCCTGTGAGACTTTCTGCACGACAAGCCTCATGGCTCACTTCACCTGTAAACCCGAAACCGATCGGAGGGGACACGGATAAGACAGGGAGTGAGGCAGAAAGTCAACCTCTCCACCATCGTGTATCCACGTTGGAATATTTTTACAAAAATGGCACAGAAGCCCAGCTAGCAGCACTGTGCTCTCTTCCTAACTTTCTGCGAAGAGGTCTTTGGAAACGTAGGGAATCTTTCTTCCTTTTCTTGTTGCTCCGAAATCGCGTCTACCAACGAACAAACCTGCTCGCAATCTTTAGTATACACGGAAGTACTCCGTCCTTGTCTTACTATAGTATTACAAAATGAACTAACGGCATCACAGCGCGCGACTACAAACGGCACTGTCCAAACTACACCCCTTGACCGGTCGCGTCATACCTTTACAACTATGCCTTCCAACCAAAATCAAATGCCCTGTACGCGACATCATGAGAGACAGAAGGGAAATTCACATGAGCTGAAGTAGGATACTCCGTCCGATATTTCTTTCAGGTACCGCATGGACCGCATGGACCTTCTCAGCTCAGCTCCTTGCCCTCCCGTACCTTGAAGGACGATCCACACTAGCTGAAAAGACCTGACACGCTTGTTTTGCTAATGCTGCAGTGCAACGGTGTCGCAATGCTGCGTGCCGTGGTGTCTTCAGAGGGTTCCATTAGTTTTTCCGTTCTCTTCGACGGGCTCGACAACAGTTGGTTCTTGTACTAGGGAGAGCTCTTTCTCAGTCGGGAAGCAATTTTCACCAACCGCAACGAGAGTTTTTATAGGTGGCGATGAGGGCGGAGGGTTGTTACGTTGGGCGGAAAGACTCGGCTGCTGCGTGGTGGCGATCACTCGATGCCACATCCTGCTTCTTACATCCACTGTTAATGGCGGTGAAATCACAATAGGAAAAACGAATGAGTTAGTATCGCATCAAGAGAATGGGTTTCTGGCCGCTCCTTTTGCCCATGAGTATCAAATGCCCTTACCTGTTGTTCTTCCTCGTCTACAAATTTCCACTATTGGGATGAGGACAAAATGCGTATTGATCAACCCGACGCAGAAGCCGGAGAAGCCATGCATAGCCCCATGCACAGCCGACTGGGCCAGCAAGCTGCAATGCAAGTTGTCCGACGCATTGGCGGGGACGGAGCGAATCTCATAGGTGGGATCAATAAGCTTGAGGTTGATCTCGCGGTTGCGCTTCTTGAATTCGATACAGATCTTAGACTTGAGCCAGAGGCCGACATCGTTGAGCTTCTTGTTTCCCGACTGATCGTAGCCTTTGACGCCCATCTCGCGGTCCATATTGTCGGCACCAGCGCCTTCCGCAACGACGATAACCATGTGCTTCTTCGTCTTGAGCTTCTCTTCAATGTACTGGAAGAGGCCGTGTTTGCCGTCTAGTTCAAACTTGACCTCTGGGATGAGACAGCAATCGACGTCGCGACTCGCGAGTGTTGCAAACATGGCGATCTGGCCCGAATGACGGCCCATGAGCTTAACAAGGCCAATGCCGTTGATGGCAGACTTTGCCTCGATCTTTGCGCACTTGATGGAGCGCTGGGCCTCCTCGACGGCCGTGTCAAAGCCGAAACTCTTATCAATAAGGGCGATGTCGTTATCAATAGTCTTGGGGACTCCGACAACGGCGGCCATATACTCCCTGCGCTTGAGTTCCTCAAAGATCTTGATGGCGCCGCGATGGGTACCGTCGCCGCCGATGATATAAATCTGATTAAAGCCCATGGCGATAATAGCATCGCAAATGCGCTGAGTATCATGGCCGCCGCGCGAGCTGCCTAGAATGGAGCCGCCCTCATGATGGATGTTTTGGACCTTATGCGAATCGAGGCGGGTGATTTCCAGATGGGTGGAGTAAAAGCCGCGGTAGCCAAAGGGAATTCCGGAGATATTGCGGGTGTTGTAAATCTGCTCCAAGGTGATGACGAGCTCTCTAACGACGGAATTGAGGCCGGGACACAAGCCGCCGCACGTGACGATGCAGGCGTTGACCTGGTTCTGGGGGTGGAAGGCGAGCTCCCTCCTGGGGCCTGCGCGGAAGAACTCGCGGGACATGGTGGTGTTCTCGGAGTCGGAGATGACGTCGACGAGGATGGTCTCGTTGGGGCCGACGAAGTACATGCCGAGGTTGCTCTGGGCGGGGTTGTTGAGGAGCGGGGAGGGGAAGGAGCCGACGTGGGTCCAGTCGGCGATGTGGGCCGGCAGCAGCGGCTGGCTCGGGCGCGAGAAGATGATCTTGGAGAAGCGCGAGAAGCGCGGGGAGGATATCTTGCTCTCGTCCGGGCTGTAGGACACGTTGGCGCCGCGGACCAGCTTGGGCAGGTCCTGCTTGGACTGCACGCCCTCGTCCGGGTCGACGCCGGACTCCATGGTGTTGGTTCGCACGAGGGGGGCCGACACGGAGGGGTACGACATGGTGGGTGGGTGGGTTGTGTGCGGGGGGGGGGGGGGTGGGGGGGAGGAGGAAGGGAAAAGGGGGGGGGAGGGGGGCTTAAAACGGGCGAAATTTGGCGGGGGAGGGGGAGG
>NW_005178520.1:20512-21199 GCF_000350225.1 Chondrus crispus | reverse complement strand
AGGGGGGGGGAGGGGGGGGGATTATGGGGGGGGGTTATGCGGGGGGGGAATGCGAAAAGGACACGTGTAGATGAGGCGGCGATGGGGTGGAAAAGATTCAGCGCCGCGATGCGTTTTGTCATTGGCCGCCTTGGAATGAGTAAGTATCTCACGGGCTCAGATTGACGGGGCGCGAAAGCTTGTAGGTCGCCGGGACACACCCGCGCGACGTACGAGCCACGTAGCACGCAACACCCGTTTCTAATTGCCGCACCCTAACATTTTCTTCCCTTGTTATCCGGTTATCCGGCCCCCGCCCTGCCTCGCGACCTGCTTCCACCCCCCACCGGCGTTCCGGCGTTCACGCAACCGTCGTAGCTGCCATGCCCCTCCCCCCGTCCGCTTTCGCCCACTGTCAGAAGTTCTCACTCAGAACTGCAATGCATCGTTCAGAAATGCATGCACGCTGTAAGCTTTACCTCCTGTGGGCAGCCCGCCGTCATCCCCTGCCCCCCCCTCCCCCCCCCTCCGCGCCGCTGACAACTCGCCTGGTCGTGTACCACCGGCCATGTCTACCATTTTCGTCGTCGGAAACAACCCGCTTGCAGATGAGTCCACTCGCTTGACAAACGGAAATGCCGCACTTTAAAAATATTCATTGCCCTGCTTGCTTGGTGAACAGCTTGCCCTCCCTTGACACGCCCTGCT
>NW_005178520.1:15132-16145 GCF_000350225.1 Chondrus crispus | reverse complement strand
GTGCTCTCAGATATGTCTGACGCCTCGCTGGGCGCGGCCCGGAGGTACGAGTTCACCGACGACTTTGCGTCCGTCGCCGACTCGGAGGCCGTGTCGGCCGCGCTGGCGCCGGCTATGGACGCGCTGCGCGCGCGGCAAGCGTCGCTCGCCGCGCGGGAGATGCCGCAGAATTTGCGGTCGAGTGGGAAGATGCAGCCGCACATGAGCCTGGGGAGTACGCTCAAGTATCACGTGCCAGATTTGCAGGGGAGAAAGGAAATGCGGTCGAAGATCTCGTTTCGGGGGAAGGCGCGAGGGGAGGGAAGAGCGCATAGAGAGGAATCGATCATGCATGACTGGGAGCGCGCGGTGGCGGACAGGAAGGAACCGGCAAAGCGGAAGGCGGGGGCGAGGAGGCGCGCACGGGGCTTGGCGTTCGCGTTTTGGAAACCCTCGAGGAAGGAGGACGTGCGCGAGAGGCGGGAAGGCATGGAGATGGTGCCGGAGGACACCCAGTTTGTGCACGTCGGGGGTTATGAGGAGTTCATGCATGGCAGGAGGCCGTCGAAGCTGAACCGCTTGATCGCTAGGATTAGGGGGCAATGAAGGATGGTGGTGTCTATTGTCTTTATGTTATGTTGTTATTGTTATAGTGTCTTGCAGCACGCCGCTGGGCTCGAAAGTAGCAAAGCGGAACGCCATACGTGTGGTTACCTTTGAGAGAAGCATGTTGTTTTGTCATGTTGTGATGTACGGTGTGTATAAAACAGAGCAACCGGGACAAAGCAGGACATCAGTATCCCCCCCGTTGGTCTCCTCAAAGCCTTCTCTTGCGAGACTTCCTCCCTACGTGTACAGTACACCCTACTCGATTAAACTCTCAATACGTCACTCACCTTCGCTCCTCCCCTTCTCCCCTTCTCCCCGCCCCCAACCCTCTTCCTCAAAAATACTATCCACTACATTGCCGTGTGCCCGATGGCCGCCCCGCCGCGTCTTCGGAACATCCTCCTCACGGCCTCCCGAAACGGCCT
>NW_005178520.1:0-13391 GCF_000350225.1 Chondrus crispus | reverse complement strand
AAAACACTTCCGCAAAACTCTCTCGCGCTACGCCTGCACACACCGTCGCTTTGCAAACCCCCCGCTCTTCCCCGCACCCTCTTCACCCCCCCGAGCCCGAGCCCGAGCCCGAGCCCAAAACCTTCCGCCCGAGCTTGTGAGAGACGCTCCGCTTCAGCTCGCTCCACCCCCGCACATCCACCGCACCCACCGCCACCACCACCACCACCACCACCACCAACACCACAACTCGCAATGGTGTTCGCCACGCACGAGGCAGTCGCCTCGCTCTTCATCCCGTCGCCGGCCTCCTCCACCCCGCTGCGCCTGTCGCACCACCTGCGCGCCGTCGCCCTCATCTTGCTCACGGTCCTGCCGGCCCGCGTGCGCAACGCCGCCGTTTTCCGCCGCCGCCTGGAGACCGTCGTGTCGGACGAGCTCAGCCTCCCGGCTATGGCCCGCCAGCTTCCGGCCCCGCTCTTGCCGGACGCCCTGCGCCCGCCCTACTACCGCGCGGCCTTCGCGGCCGCGCTGCACAAGCCGCCCACCCCCTTCGATGCTCACCCGGGCACCAGCCTCCCGCCGCTCGACGTCTGGCTCACGTCCCTGTTCGCCGGGTCGCGCGTATCGCCCAGCGTCTTCGTCGCCGTCCTCGTCTACATGGACCGCCTGCTGGCAAACTGCCCGGCCTTGCAGCTCACCGCCGCCAACGTCCATCGCATCGTCGCCGCCTGCTTCGTCCTCGCCGTCAAGGAGCTCGAGGATAACCCCATCTGGACGCCCCACATGGCCGTCCTCACGGGCATCTCGCTCTTTGAGCTCAAGGGATTGGAAATGGCCGCCCTGCGCCTGCTCGACTACCGCACCTACATCCCGGTGTCGGAGTTTGAAAGGGCAGAGGCCATCTTCATTGCGGAAGCCGTCGACGCAGCGGAAGAGGAGGGTCTCCAGCTCATCATGACCCTCGCCGCCATGCGCGTCACGGAAGGCCTGGACCGCGCCATTGCCCACGTCCAGTCGTGGGACCACATGGAGCCGTCGCACCAGCAGCCCGCGCAATCCCAGGGCACCACGTGCGTCTGGACTCGCGTCCCCGGTGGCCCCGCCCCGCCCCGCGATTGGACTGTCAAGTTGTGCGCCACGGCTGCCGCGCTCGCCGACTTGCTGTTTCCGGGCATCCCGTTGCGCCCGCGCCGCACCTGCCAGCCCGAGGCCCTCGTCCTGGCCGCGTGGGGCATCCCTGGCGTCCTACGCTTCCGTGCCCTCAAGGGGCTGGTCCTCAACGCCGAGATGGCCGACCTCGACCTCGTCCTCCCGCCGCTCGTCAAGGGCGCGCATCTCTCGCGCGACCTGCGCCGCGTCCGTCGCACCCACAAGCCCGCCATGGGAAGGACGGGCGCCTTTTTGGTCGCCGAGCAGTGGGACCTGGTCCAGCCCGCGGACGAAGACGACGTGCCGCTCTTGTTTGGCGAGCGAGCCATCCTCACTCCGTACCGCGACGCCACCTCGACGCCTCCGTGCTTCCGCCCCACCCCACAGCCGCGCTTCGTCGCCCTGCCCATCCCCGACGACCCCCAGCACCCACCCACCCACTACCCGCTCGGCTTGGAGCCGTGCACTCCCCCACCAAGCGAGCACCTATGGAATCACTGGTGGGCGGAAAAGCGCCTCGCCCAGCTGGAAAGGGAGTTCGAGGACAGGGTCCTCCAAGGCATGGTGGACAACGGCCGCCTGTACGCCGTCGACTCGCCGCCGCCCACTCCGGCCGCGTTCGCCGAAGCAGCCGCCGCCGTCTCCTCATCGCCGCTGGTCCCGCCGGGCTTCACGCCCACCCTCTCCGCCGGCGGCGACAACGGCGGCGCGCCTCACGGAGGGGATACGCTGCAGTTTGGCAGCTTTGGGGCTATCGCGGGCCACAGCATCTGGGCCGCCGCGGCCGTTCCGCCACAGGAACAAGAGCCGGCGGCATGGCTTGCCCAAGATGTTGTTTCCGTGGCCGAGGCCGTCGCCCTCGACGTCTTGCAGGGCGACGAGGAAGAAGACAACGGCGCCGACGGCAGCAGCAGCAGCAGCGCCATGACCGGCACGGGCTCGACGCAGGAGGGGGCTTGCCCACCCCTCTCGGCAACCATCCGACGCCGACGCTCGACGACGCCATGGCACGAGCGTCGCGCAACCGCCGAAGGATGGAACGACGCGCCGAGCGACAACGGGACAGATGGCTCGGAGGCGGAGCGGCACAACGGGTCAGAGTCGGGCAATGACTGCCGCAGTTTCCTCGACGAGCTTCGAGAGGAGCGGGCCCGGCTCTCGCACGACCGCCCAGCCGATCGTCGTCCGCAACCGGCCAGCGTCAGGGGTGCTGGGAGCTCTGCTGGTCGCTCGCGACGGCGAAGGGCAAGGTACTGGACGGAGGCAGCGCTCGAGCCCGCCAACCAAGGTCCGCGCACAACGGGCCTTCGCGAGCAAGCGCCAGCGGCGGCGGCGGCGGCCTCAGGGCCTTGTCAAGCGGTCCCCCCACATCCACAACAACAACAGGGGGGGATCTCATCAAGAAGACTTGGGCCGGTCGCACCGGTCGAGCAGCTGCAGCCCGTCATCTCGGGCGAAGAGATGTACCGGGCCTTGGCGGGAATAGAAGTCTCGCCCCATGGTCGGCCACGGCCACAGCCTCGTCGCGATCAAGGGGTGGGATGGGGTCCAGGTCTCGGCGCAATCGAGAAAAGCGCCGGGTGGAGAAGAAGATACCGCCAGAAGCCACGCCGACGCACGCGACCCGACCCCACCAACGAGCCAAGCAATGCCGACCGAGGCAGTGGTTCCTCGCTGCGGCTCAACCTCAAAGGCCGCAGCTTGCACGGTCGGGTCTCGCACCGGCGTGCGTTTTCCGAAGTCTGCGGCATGCAAGCAGAGGGCGAAGAGACGGACGATAGTCCGACTGTAGTTTTAGGGTCGCGGTTCAAGGCAGCGAAAAGTAACTCCGGAAGGATAATAGTAACTGCCATGTAAAAAGAAAAAAAAAACGAATCGCAAAAGAAACGAGCAACCGCGCAACGAAGAAACACATTTAGAGTCGTCGTGCCATTAGAAACCTCCAAACACTTCAAGCAAAGTGCCAAACGCTTTCCCAATCTCCGTCCTACCCTCATAATCTTCCCCCATCCTTTCCCCAATCTCCTGCCCAAGCACGGCGATCCCCATGCACATCGGATCGATCGGGACCCCAAGCTCCTCATACACCATCTTCATAACCTCAACCCCCTTGTCCGAATACACCTCATTCCCCGTCGCGACCGCGTACGACAAGACCCTAGCAAACTCATTCAAATCCCTCCAGCAAGCGGTCGCCCTATACTCCGGGTGCAGCGCACCGCCAGGCTGATCGATCCCCGGAAACTCTCGCACGACCGTCGCCCTCGCCTTTTCAATGCCCGCGTCCACGTGCACGCGGATCGCGTCCGCGGCGCGCGCCCTCGCGTCGCCGGGCGTCGGCAGCAGCCTCGCGTCCACGAACTCGCCCTCCTCCTGCGCGCGCGCCAGAAGCGCGCACAGGTCCGCCGACGCCTTGCTCACGTCGAACAACGGGTGCGCCTGCTGCTCCATTATCAGCGCCCGCGCCCGCTCGGACAGCGCCGGCTGGCAGCAACGGACCGGCGCGCGCGTGCGAGACACCGCCGCAGACAGCGACCGATGCGGCGCCGCGAGACGTACCCCGACGCCCGCTACAAAGGCGGCGGCACATGGTAGGAGCGGTCGGTACGGAGGCGCGTGGCCGGAGCCCATTGTCGATACCTGTTGACGGGGGCTGAGTGATGGGCGCTCGGCTGGACTGGTGTTCTGTCGGGGACGGGGCGGCTGCGGAGCTTTACTCGCTGAGTGAGATTTCAATCACCGCCACTGGTGGTCGTCTTCTAACTCGTCGGTGGCTACCAAGGGTAGCTAGAGAAGGGCTCACACGGGAGGCTGAAGCTTTGAGCTCAAAGACGAAATCGATGCTCTTCGGCTGGGTGCCCTATGCACAGTATCCAAGGGTACCAACCAATCAAAACCACGAGGTGGGCGGCTGGCGCCGATATGAGGAAGAAATCTCACGTGGAAAACGGCCATACCGAATGCGTCTCAAGGCTCATGCCCCAGCAACGCAGGACCGCTTATGGCTTGCACAAGGCTCTACTTGTTGATGACGGGCACCCGTTGACGAGGGCAAGGTTGCTTCAACCAACAATATCACCCTCGACACTGCACATGCGCACTGTACGCAAGGGCATGGCTTGTCCTTAGAGCCATGGCGCTTCTTTAATGTCTCGCTTTTAGGTAGAATGGTTGACAAACAGACACCTCTTCTTCAGTATTCTCGGCAAAGTACAGGACAAGCCGATCAATACACACAAACGAATAGTAAGAAAGTACTGAAAGCTCTTGTGGCATCTTGGAAACGATTCTTCTAATCAAGAAGAGTTTGGTGTCGGGGGCCCCTCTCGACACCAGCTGAGGGCGGGTGGTATAGTCGTTACGGCCTATAGAGCGAAACGCCTCACAGGCATCGGAGGCTGCCCTTCCCATACCGCATCAGCCTAGGTGTTTCGATCTGCAAGCTCGTAGAGAGGGCATCAGTGCCTTGAGAGATACTAGCAAATCGCAGTGCTAAGTCTTCGGAGCAGAGCACCCATCGCAGCCTTCCTTCATGACATTTTTTCTGTCCAAGTCTACTTTTTAGCCGTGCTCTGAACCCCCGCGGATCTCTCCAAGAACAACTACCTTTGAATAGTGAAGAGGTCGCTTCGTGATAGTCACGATGGCGTCGTCCTCCGTGCTTCAAGAAACTGTTTCCGAATCGTTCGAAGATTGCAAAACGTCCTTTGACTTGAGCTGGAATCTCAGCATGAAGTACTCCATGTCCTCGGTTAAACAGTCGCAAACGCATGAGCGCTCCTACGCAATCGCTTGCAGGTCCAAGTCTCACACCGGAGTGTCGCAGAACCTACCGTGACTGCAAAAGGTTGATCCCCATGTGGAATCGTTATATCCTCTTGAAGGACGGTATTACTGCTTCTTTTGCAAAAAAATCATCTCCACGAGAACGAATCCTCTTGGTGTTTACTACGGTATGTGTGTGAGCTGGCTGTGCAGTTAATATTTTGATGCTGGGTCTTCGCAGGATAGGGTGTTTGGGTACAATGACAGAAAAATAGACCTTTTTCCGGCGTTGAGACAGACTAACTACAAACTCTTTGCCCTTCTCAACGAACAGCGAAACTAAGACGCTTTCTTAGATTGCATTTGGGCAAGGTTAAAGCAGGACATACGCATTCTATTCCACGAAAATGCATACGCATGTAGCAATCGCTGCACTTCAGTTCTGCAACGCTTTGGACGCGGCGGCGACTGGCAGTCAAGACTCATGTGCCACTGTGTTCAGCATGAGTTGAGGAACGATGCAGAGCAAAAAGATTGAAGGTCCAAGAGATGGTCCAAGAGACACCACTCGGAAAGGAGATTGTTGGCGTTGCTGCAACGTTTGCGCCGCTAGAGACAGAGAACAAAGTGATGTGGACAGCTGGGATGCGAGAATTGCGTGGAGATGGGCCAGTAAGCTCCGCTGTCGTGTCGGTAAACATGAGCTCTTCCGTTGGAAGCACACGCGGCAGCACAGAGAGTCCTTCCCGGCAAGTCGCGGTCGCGGAAAAGAGCAACAACACGACCGTGACAAGAAAAGAAGTTAGATGGAGGAAAACATGACGTGGGGAGAGAAAAGTATGCAACGAAGGAACACGCGAGAGCGCAAGAAGTGGTGGGGTGGGGGTGGATGGCGACTAGGTGCTCCGCTTCAACATGTGGTGTAGTGTGCTTGCAAGAAGGAATGCGTCAATGGTTGGATCTCCTTAACACATTCAGACACCGATGTGCCATAACAGCCCTGGTCCGGCCCTATCCTGCCCTTCTATCACGGCCTTCCTCTCCGCTACGTACACTGTGCAGGTTAGAAACATGTCCAAATTTATCCCGTTTCAACTACCTTCATCCACGGAACCTGTGTGGATTACGCGGGAACGCCTTCCCTTCATTGCTTGTCTCAGTGCTCCTCACGCTTCTGCACATCTCTCGCCCGCCGCGTTGCTTTTGAAGGCCTGTACACATCCATCACTCTAGCCTCCGACTTCGCCGCACAGCATCGCCGCTAGTTGTATCTCTGTGCACATCTTTTCGTGACCCGTGCGTTAAGATATGGCAGGACAGAAGGTTCCGCCTTCGAGAGAGAATGCCCAGCACGCAGCGATGTACCCCATCCCTCAGCTTCATATTGCAGTCCAACTACCCTTTTCTTCTGGACTTTCAACTTTCCTTTTCTCCAAAGGCGCTTGTAACGCACTACCCCTCTCGCTACTAACGTAGCATCAGGTAAATTTTGCGACATCACATTGCTTGTTTCTGCTTTGTGAGTATCAAAGCAATGAGTGTCATAAAGTTTACAGGCAACTGAGAATGTTGTGGCATCAATGTCACTTCATTCGAGAAGAAAGAGGTACTACCTTTTGTTGGCAACTACAACCGAGCTTCATCTTAGAAGGCCACGGAGCAACGCATTCATGCATAAGCCGGGAGATCCTTTCTCTTCGCCATCGCCTTTTCAAATCTGGGAGCGTTTTGGGGGCTTCAAAGAGAGGGTTGTCAGCAAGGGTTCAGCTGTTGCAACTGGTTTTCTCTTTTAAACTGGCGTGCGACTTATTGAAAAGCATTGTTTTAAAGAAACCCTTGTAAGAGCACAATGCTTTTGCAGCGCAACAGGAGGTCTGGGAAATGAAGGTGTGTGAGGGTTGCATCGATTGTGGCGCAGTGGATATTGGAGTTCAAAAGGACTGATAGAAAGAAAAAGACTGTCCTTTGAAAGGACACCGGGGAATGAAAGTGGATGCGGAATTGTTAGGGTCGCCGCATGCTTTAATCGTTATTTGTTACGTCTGAAAGGGGTTGAGAAGTCAGATGGGTGGATAAAGCCCACCTCCTTGGCAAGGTGACCGAATGTGTTCGGGGGGCGTGTATTGAATGGGATGCGAGATCCTCATTGCGGATAACAGCGTTTCGCATTCCTGTGCCGATAGGATTGAACGTTGGAGAAAGTGGAAGACGAAAAGATTGCCATTGAGGCGGGAGGGGTCGCGGCGGAGGTAGTGTTTGTACTTTGAAAACTTCTATCCATAGTATGTAAAGGAAAGGGCCTCGGCCTACGGATGGCAAGATTTTTTTGTGGCTTTTGCCGTGCTTATGCCCCTTGAGAAATGGCAAAGTGCATGGTTGTACGTGGTTTATTAAGAAGTAGGCATGCACAAGCAATGTCGCTAACTCGAGATATATGAGACGTGGTAAAAAGTCTGAGAGCAAGATTTGGGATGAAGGAATGAATATAGAAGGCGTGACGTGCGGCGTTGGGTTGCGCGTATGGGAGAGGACCAAGCGGGACAACAAGGATGATAAAGAGGGAAAAAAAAGACTTGGCCCATCTTGGCTATCTCACGGACCCTGGGGGGACGTGGTTTTATCGTGAAGTGTAGCATCGTTGTCTAGGCAGCGTGTATCGTGTGGAAGGGCATATGGCGCTAGCAAGACAGGCGATAGTCGCAAACGATGCGAGTGGCCTACACATCGGATCTATGCAAGAACGATGTGTAGTAGTGCGGGCGGCAGGATGAGCCGTAGTGATGAGGAGAATGGCATGTTGTTGAATGCAGTTGCGAAAAATTCCGTTTCTAGCATCTATCAGACCATTGTTCTCATATGAGGACAGTTTTCGACATATTTTTTTCTTGACTTGCACTTTCTCGACAAGAAAGAAAAATATATCCCTGCCACCGTGCAGTACTTGACTTTGCCATGGGACCAGAAAGACGTTTGTGAGAATTTCATGTTCTTCCTGGTCGTTTTTAGATATGTCCGGAAAAGAAGCTTTTTTAAACCACCTTGAACCGCATGTAAAATAACTTTGAAACCAAAAACTTCAGTTTAAAAAGGAACTAGGTACTCATAATCAATCTGCATTGCATTCTTAATCTTTCGGCGTGTTCAAAGCTGCTATCCCAGTGTTCTGCAAGATGTTATTGCTGAAAACAAGCACGTTAAGGAAATAATGTCCAAGATAGCTGTTTAAATAATCAATTTAATTTATACAGTTTTGCAAAAAAAGCTGTCCTCAGATGAGGACATGTCCCGGTCGGTCGGACAGACACTCTACAGCGTAGCTAAGCGGAAGAGAAGGCCGCAGGAAAGAACACTTTTCGATAACGAACGAAGATCTGTTTTCTTGAGGAGGTGCTCTTCTGCATGTAGCTTAAAAACGTGGCGATTGCCCTTTGTCTTTTTCGCTATCTAAAAGTAGTCCGCGTAGAGTCCTTTTCCGGCCGCGGGATGAAGCACTCATTGGCTAGGGAAACGCTCTTCAAACTGACGTGATAAAAGGACAGAGAACCAACTATAGCTAGCACCTAGAGGGACTGTTGACGTTTCGAACGTCGAAATTTCTTGCCCGACAGGTTGAGTGGTGCGCAGCAGGATGGTCAGGTTTGAAATGTTAGTCACGTTAACTATTTACAGTGCTTCTGAGAGGCATGTAAAGCACGTTGCCATGCGCTTGCATAAGGAGCAAATTACTTTGATTTGGCGGAGTACGCTTATTGATAAGCGTCATCGACTGATATCAGCGATGCCGGTTCTGTAAACGAAATTATCTCGAGCACATTGTGCTCTAGACCAATTCAAACATGATGCGAGTGCAGTGCTTCGATCTTCTCACAAAAACAACTGTATATGTTCAGCCGCCTCGAGCAATGCAAGCTAGAGAAACACAACTAGCGGATCTTCAGCTGTATGCTACGTGCCCGAAGTGGTACTGGACACATGAGTACTGTTCAGTATCAGTGCGTGTGTGCGAGTGGACACGTGTACACGACAGCCCATCAACACTCCGACTCTCATCACTCGACCTGAGGTGCGCCTCGCATTTGCACGAAACCACGCTGTTGCAACAGAAAAGCAAAACACATCACAGGCAACTCGTTTCTTTCTCAACTAATTTAAAGGGTGAATCCTGATATATCGATTTCCAAAGGATGTGTCTACATGAAAAGGGGACGTGCAATCCCCTCGAATTTCCAATTCACCGCCGGTACGTTGAGCACATCTGTTGCAATACAGCCACTCTTAAGACAGCATAGAACGGATACGCTCCTCTGGCCACAAGAACGTGACAAGTCCTAGCTGCTGTTGAGAAGAAATTGTGAGGTTCAAATGCCTCGACAAGCCCAGCGACAGTGACCTTTTTCAAAAGGGTGATCACTCAATGCCATGGGGTAAAGCCGAATGAATCCTCATTTAAAACATCGAAATTCCTTATAAGACAAAAAAAGCTTCGCTGTCTACGGACATGTGATGCAGGCCTGTAAAAAGTGCAGATATTGGGACCTTCTTCATACAAGTTGTGCATCATATTGTAGTTGCACTTCTACTTCCTTGTCTCGATGAGAAGGCGGTGTCAACCATAACTCAAGTTACTATCGGCACGAAATAGTTTTTTGTGTTTCCATGTTTCCATCTTTCTAAGAATTCCATCTCATTCTTAGTTCACTACAGACTTCTTTGCAAAAAAAAATAGCGTACGGATGTGGTAGGTTTTTATTCTTCTTTTTCCACCATCATGATGCGGTTGTTGTGTGTAATTTTCGGACGTTTGAGGATTAACTGAAAAAAGCTAGATATGCCTTGAGACAAAATTATGCTTTATTGGAAAGAGAGTGCTGGACATCGTAGTGACTTTCCAAACGGTGCATGAAGTAACTACATTATGAGGGGCGAGTGTAATTTTAGTGGTTCTTTGCAACTTGTTTTGTTCTGTTCTAGCAAACCTCATACCATGGTTGGTGCTAACTTTTCAAAGAAGGTTCTTGCTCTGGCTTTGTATGGGAGCAACCGATTCATGGACAATAAAGCACTAATTCCAACAAGTGACATTGACAATAAGGACACTCACACATTTAGGAGTGTTTTAATATCGTTTGTATTGAATGGGATGGAAAACGTCAGAGGTGCGCTTTTCTCTCAACAAAAGCCTGTGAATCCCAGCTGTCCATACCAAAGCTGAACACGTGAAAATGATGCATGCGAAATGTATTCACATGCAGATATCGGTTTTACGAGGCCTCTCCACATATTTGTTTTGATTGTTTCTAACCACAGTCATGACGTCCTGACATGAGCCCATGATTTGGCACATGAGAATTCTCTCAACAGAGGATCAGAAGGTGTTCCGTGACGTAGGTAGTGATGCAAAACTTTTGCGTCTTTGGATGTGTAAAGGAGTTGCAACCATGATGCATCTTCGCGGTTCATGATAGTGCGAGGAAGTTGTTGTGATAGGCGATATGGTCATCGAGGTACACCAAGTCCTTTTATGTCCCTCCTTTCCAGTGTCAGATATTGAGAAAGGGGGTTTCGGTTGGATGTTTCGCAAACACTCACATGTCTGAGCTAATTTGAAAAGTTTAATACAGTCGATGAGAACCGTTCGTTTTGATTTCCGAATATCTTTCTGAAACTTGATCAATATTGAATAAATGAATCGGCGGTTGCAATATTTGGAAACTGCATCGTCTGCGTCGCCGTATATGCACATTCACGTGGATTATGGAGGATGCCTGAGTGCGCAGTCTTCCAATTACTAAAGAGGTTCATCTTTCGAAAGCTTGATGATTAGGATACAAAAAGAAGCCTTAACTTCTCTTAAGTTTGAAGAACAACAAAAATTAAAAGAATGCGTAGCCTATGACATATACAACATAAACTAGCTCCAAATAAGACGCCTAAGAATCCGTGGTCTCAAAAGTTCCAATCTGATATCCCAGAGTGTGTTAGGGTTTCGCCAGGACGCCTGGAATAGATGCCTTCCAGCCGTTATACATGGCCGAGACATCATCGTAGAGCGTTGATTACCCTTTTCAAACGAAAGTTCAGCATCAGAGTTCAGCGATGTGTGGTATTCGCCGAAATTGTGCCACTCTTGAGTAAACTCACAACGTTTATGGACCGGAAGCACCTTAGTCAAACTAAAAATATCAAAATAGTTATGATATGGACTCTGCTTGACGAAGTAATTCGACAAGTGTTACAGACTATGTCAGTATATGTTGAATTAATGCCAGCAAGTTTAGAGAGTTCTGTTGCAGGTCTGTTCAGGTTTTTAAAGAATGTTTATAGAACTCCAGGCATGGACGTTTTGAGAAATCATGGGTGACCCCAGGATTTGAAGACAGCCGCTTTCAACCTCACAAAATGGGGTTTTGGACCGATGCGGTGCTAAATGACCTTCAATGATAACAGGGCCCATTTCGAAGTATAGTCTTAGCAGTGGAGGTTGGTGGCAAGTGGCAAGCGGGAGGAACGGGAGAAAGCGAAGGCTGGGATCGGATGCCATAGAATTCTTAATTGCAGCAACGCCTAAGAAATTGCCGTTTTGTTTTTTTTCAGATCCAGAAGTCCTTCCTCTGGCCCTCACCCTCTGACGCGGTACAACGGCAGCTGTCGAAGAGGGCAGTATCCGATAGAGCGAGAGAGCTTACTCTGCACCTACGATCCACAACCCTAGAGTTAAAACCGTTATTGTGATGTGGGGCTCTTGGACAATACAGAACGGTCTGGCACTTAGCGACCCAGCATTGAATGTTTGAGTGCACAAGCAGTGCTGGTTTTGAAAGAGCGTGGCAAAAGCTCAGAACAATCGTCGCAGGCGAGAACATAAGTTCTCGTTGTGTCCGCCATACGTCTTGCGTATGTGCCGGTCCCATGCAATGCTATTTTCGTGTTTTGTTCTTGCTCCTAAAACCCAGTATCCATGTCCTCCACGGACGCAATGGTACGTTTCAAACAATAGACAAAACGTGGCAATCGCGGGGCTGTGGTTCGTTTTCTCGTTCTCGTTCCTTCATACGGTAAGTTACCTGCAACCTCTACAAAAGCGACTCCCTCTGCGCCATATTGCATCTTGAATGAGGGGCAACAATCGTACAAAATCGAGCTATTCTTAAACATAACACGTTTCAATGGACACCCTCAATCTAAGATCCACAGTTTTGTTTCACGGAAATGGATGCATCGCTGCTTCCTATACTGTTCTTTGAATTCTATCCCCTCTAGTAGAAGTGACCTGTTGGTCAGGATGGTGCGATCTCTTCAACTTTGTTACATTGAGCAGACGTTATAAAGAAGAAGGCCTGCTCCATAGTGTTTGGGAGCATTGTAATTAGCGTACAGTATTCCAACAGGCAAGATGTATATATATGCACACGGAGCAACACAGTCCAATGTTGCGACCCTTACATGTGTGGGGATCGCGAAAACAGGAACCGGACCACCAATTGCAGACCTCCTTATCAACGGGGAGCAAATTTTCTACCTTGCGTTTTTGTTACTGACATGCATGTTCAGTGATGCAAAACGGGAGTGGGACGGGGGAAGGAGTACAGATGAGACTCCAAAAATCATTTACCGCGCCGAGCCGACCCAAGATAGGGTTTCGGTCGTGGGCTCATCACCACCCTGTAGTTTTTGTGGTGCAGTGTCATAAGCAGGGGCGATGGATGGTTGCGAAGGTGCTTTATTGCACGGGTTGATATTCCATGATGCGATCAAAGAAGCAGCGCAAAGTCGTCTTTCAGAGTACAGGGTAACTGATACGAAGTCTCCCGAAACCAGCTGCCGACCTCGCAAGGGATGCGACGATGGGCGGGCCAGTGTGATCAGTTTGCGTCCCATGCGACAAAAACAAGTAAAATATTAGTTTACCAGTCTCTGACTTACAATGTATACCAAGAGACACACGCACGGATGAGATACAGTGGCTTGTTCTGTAGAAGATGCCTCTGTTACTTGTCTGTTTCTCGTCACTGTGACAAGAGAATTATGAGATATTGTAAGCGGGGTAGATATGAGAGGCGAGGCGGGGACGAAATCGTTGTTCCAGGTGCGAGTCGCATGTGTGTCTGTGCGTATATGCGTACGTGTTTGGGCACCTTCTGACCGTAGCTGTGCCTTATGTGAGTGTTGCCGTTTTCAGTTTTCTTGGCGCGCCAGGCAGGCGGTGGGGGTTTTTGTATGGTTGTTGCTTGGCTCCTGGCTCCTGACACTCCGTATATACTGATGAGTGTGATAATTATTGGGGTTGCATAGGAGTGGCGTGTGTGTAATCCATGAGCTGGTTCCAAAGTGGTTTATGCGTGTGGGAGTGAGGCAAGGAAGGTTTTCACTACATACCGGACACATCAGTTGCCGTATTCTAGGCTGAGGACACCACCTTGTCTGGCGGGGGGGGGGGGGGATGATAAAAGAATGAAAAGGGGAAAAAACAAGGACATCCCGGGTGCCTTTCAATG